>NC_079543.1:30213360-30240860 GCF_015846415.1 Triplophysa dalaica | reverse complement strand
TCCTGCTGTGAGTTTCAATCTACCTCCACCACAGCTCCCAAAGGTCTCATCTGCTGTAATGAGACACCAGATTACTGCACGCCGACATTAAATGCTAACATTGGATTTGAACAATGAAAGTCACTTTTTGTTCTCAAGCAAGAAATATAGGAGACTGAGGTTATTCCTTAACGAAACACAACTGAGAACTCCAAGCGGACCACAGTCAGGCAGGGAGGGTCAGGAGTCGATGTGAATAATTCAGAAGGCTCTTCAGTGCAGTGGACGCTTACAGTGCCGAGATCTTCCTGAGAAAATACTGTCAGTTTTCCAGCACATGGGATGATAGTTGAGAAAAAAACTGAGGAATTAAAGTCAATGTTTCGCTGTCCGATGTTAATATTACAGTGCTCTGGTGCATGTCTGATGGTCTTGAGTTTTGCTTTAAGTCTGAAATGTGTGTTTTCTGTCCTGGTGTGGCCAATGCCCGCAGCGTTGTGTGTGTGTGTGTGTGTGTGTGTGTGGGAGGGGGCTGAGAGATAACAGGAGATGAGCCTCAGGCAACATTTAGTGCAGTTTGAATGAATGAGTGGGCACAGCAGAACTAAAACTAAAACGCAACTGGACATTCACACAAACACACACATGCATGTTTGTGCACAGCACACAAATGATACATTCTTCAATGAAAAGTTCCCCCCAAATTAAAAAGCGTCTCATTTACTCATCCTCGTGTCATTCAAATTACATGTATGACTTTCTTACTTCTACAGAACACAAAAGAAGATATTTTGAATAACTTTGAGGGTAATTAAATGATGACAGAATCAAGTAGACGCCCATCCAACTCCCTTGAATTTTGCATCTTGTACATATATCAAAGAATGATGTTCTTTTTTGTCATTGATGTTTTTTATTATTAAGGAGGTTAGACAAATAGATTCATTTAATAAACCTTGGGCTAAGCGTTCCAGTAAGACCCTGTGAAATATTGACGTTTATAATTTCAAGGTTTCCTGTAAAATGGATCTCATACGCACACTCTGACTTTGACATCCAAAAACACACAGCATGCGATGATTTCCAAACACAGAGTAATTCATCTCGAATTCAGTCTGAGACGTTTCATCTCGTTCTGGATTGTGCTTAATGAAAATCAAATACAAGACAAAGTTTGATAAAGCGCTCAAGAAAAGTGAATAAACTGAAGTCAATGACGGAACGAAAAAGTCCGTACCGTAACTGTGGCCTCGGGGTGGAGAACTGGAGGATGTGGGGGTGTCTGGAGCCGGAGATGAGCGAGGAAATGAGAAGCAGTAGTTAGATGATAAGAGACACGAGTAGGAACCTGGAGAAGGAAGATGCTGGAGCTGACTATCATCTCATTGACAGCTGCAGATGAAATGTAAAACTACTTTTGCATTGAATCTAACGTAAAACTACTATTTTATTTTACTCTACAATAACGCAACAGGTCTGAAAAACGGCTTTCAGAAGAGAAGGACTTTCAAAGTAACTGATTTGAAGTAAAGTTTCAGGTTCTTTTTTATTGTCATAAAGTCATTTCCCTTTACTCTCATTGTATGTCACCAATTAAATAAAATCTTAAAGGCAGAATAGGTGATCCTGTCCAGAAACATTTTATGTCATCTTGGTTGACAATCTCTTTACTCCCTGATAGCAATCAAGAAGTATAGTAAGAAAAGGACCGAAAAACATTCGCCCAATAAAGACATTCCGGCCGAACGCTGTGAATGGTCATGTGTACATTTTCAGGCACAGTATTTTGCATAGCACTGCGCACCCTGTTCACACAGACATCACACGTCATCGGCACGCTCACGTCAGCCGTGTCAATGTAGGGAGAATGGCGGAGAATCAGCAGCAATCAAACTTTTCTGATGAACCGACAACAAGTCAATCTACAAGATGAAAGTCCGTTTTTGAAAAAGCAGTGACGAAAGAACGTCTGGATCATGAAGGAGGAAAAACTGGATTTAAGATCGGTTCAGCTTTTACATGATGGAGACAGCTCCGGCAGGCAAAGGGTCTGAAAGATGATACCATGGTTGCTCTCTTTCTTTTGGACAGGTATGTGCCAGCTTCCAGGAGAATCTAATGGATTTAGGTCGTAATTTGTTACGTACATTTACGAAATACATTCATGTGTTTGGAGGAGGTGTTGCTTTAGACGGCGAATCGCATGGAGGGTGGGATTTTAAATTCAGTGCTAGAAGGCTAAAGTTTGCACCTTTCCAAATCAAACCCCCACCTTTAAGTCAAAGATAACTGCACTCCGATTTAAGGACAATCTATAAATAATAACACTTTCCTATTGGAAAACCACATGTTTTAATACTGGACTAAAAATTAAATAAAACTCTCCATCCCTAGAGTTAGGCACTGAATAAATGATAACGGAGATATTCTAAAGGTGCTGCGATTCATTTGAGAAAAACTATATATTTAATGTATCATATACTCACGTACGCACACACACACACGCTCACACACACACGCACACAAACACACACATTTGAATCGCAATTAAAAAAAATACTATGTATTTTACAACATTTATTTTACAATATGAAATCCGTTTAGTCCAATTAATTGAACTGTCACACGTAATCTACATCACTATAATTATATATATTGTATAGTTTTTTTCTTTTTTTTTTAATATTGGCCATTTACTGTTACTGTACCCTTCTGGCTAATAGCTTTCTTAACCCCTTATAAATGTCATTTAATTGAATACAAAAATTATGTTGAAATTGGGATTATTGTTATTAATATAATTTGCAATATATAAAAATTTAATTGAACCTTGATGTACAAAACAAATATTGACGAATGAATGTTTAAAAAATAATCAAATTTTTCCTTTTTCTGGATTAGGATATTTGTAAAATTATGTGACACTAGCATGTGAACCGAGTATATTATATTGTATGGTATTTTGAACCAATTATACTGCTCCACAACTGTTTAATATGCATATCTTAAAAATCTTAAAAATGCTGGGTTAGGTTTAAGCCAACGTTGGGTCAAAAAGGGACAAACCTAACCATTGGGTTAAATAAACCCAATGGCTGCGTTCGCCCCTCTCTGAACCCAAATGGGTTAAAAAAAATCCAACATTTTTTAGACTGAAGTTATTGTCTCTGTGTGTGTGTGTAGTGCAGTGGTTCTCAACGGGATCCACTTTCCTGCCGAGTTTAGCCCCAACTCTGATAAAACACCTGAAGAGGATAAACAGTGACTTCAGCATGACTGGCATATTTTATTAAAGGACCGCGAGAGCGATTCAAATGCGAACGGAGCAATCTGTTGCAGAACTTAAATGTCATACTCTGATAGATTTGCACAGCGCCGCATTAAATTGAACGCGTCTCTTCCTAAATACGCTGATTAGCGTTCAGGTGTTTTTTATCAGAGTTGGGGCCAAACTTGGCAGGAAAGTGGATCTCGCGGGTCAGAGTTGAGTACCACTGGTGTAGTGTATACTGTACTTATATTTTAAACACAGTGTGTTCTCTACAGAACAATGCATTCTCTATACACTCCAACATGACACTGTTAAACACGTTTACTCATTGTTGACCTGCAATAAAATGAATCAGGCAGACAGTTTGAAACTCTGTGAAAAGCACTATTGTTCACATCAACAATAGTGGTTGTTTAATTAAAAGTCACATTCACCAACTGTGAGTATTTCCTTGTCTGTCTACCCCTCAATACAAACGGATCTTGTTTACTCTCAGACAGCAACATTCAAGCTGTCTGGCGTCCCGTCCTGTCTGTCATGTTGTTGTGTTGTGGTCTGTGATTATGCAGTGTGGACCACACAGGCCGCTGTGGCGAGCGAATCGCCTTTGTTTGAGGGAGAGTCTTGGCCGCTGGCGGGTCAGTCTGGATGGCCTGCGGTCAGTCTGGGCAGATGGGCTCTTTAGACAATGACACAAAGATCAGACCTCAAACACACAGACGTACACACACACCCTCGCTGTAAACAGCTATATTTTTCATCCCTATGGTGAAAAACAATCAAATGGTGCATGCTTGAAGAGTATTTGGCAAATTGGTATCATTTGGGATTGGACTGGATGTATGGTTGCCTGGCAACTAGTCGGTACATCATCAACAATCCTGTTTGAGCTGAATCCTCAGCAATACTTAACTTAAAATGTTCTCATTAAAGTCTCTTCCAGTCAAGATTATCTAAGATGTCTTACATGTTTAACATCCAAAATAAATCAAAATCAGAAATGAGATCTTTTTAATATTCAAATCAGTTTTATTTTATAATATCTCTACCATTTCTCCTAGGCATCCATGAAATTCAATGGAGAGCTTCAGTCTCATTTGTGTCTCAGAAATTTCTCATGAGAAAAAGAGTCAGGAATGTGACAAATGTGTCTGTGATTAAAGTTTGAGAAGAGATGTCAACAATGTGTCAAAATGAGCTCAGATTTGTCTCCATTGCAATGAGAAGATCTTAATGTGAACTCAAACATTTCTCAAATTTAAAATTTATCCAGATTATTTTATCTCTAAACTTGCAGTTTGGAGTGACTGGTGACCAGTGAAGTGATTCTTAATCACTATGTTACGAAAGCTGTTCTCATATGTAGGCCACAGAGTTTGGTGCGGTTAGGTTAGCGTTTCCACCCATCTGGGTCACTACAAAACTGCTCAATAAAAAGTCATTAGTCACCCACAAAATCAATTAATAACTCAAAGTCCAGCGCTAAAAGTAATTTCCACCGTCATCTCCATCCTTCAGCAGGTCCGTTTCTTCACTTTTATTCTTCACTTAAACTATTATGCGGATGAAGGCCTACCAAATTAGCCAGAAGAACATTCTAGCAAATGGGTATGTCTATCCACAAGGCGACAACCAAGCAAAAATCCACAGATAAATAAATTAGCAACCGACAAATGGACAAGGACACATTTTGAATCTCCATGTTGTTAACCACATCAACAAGAACGCTGGAGTTCCTCTTTGGGTCAGATCCCATCGGGCTCGGTGGCTCCACGAACGGTCCATTATCAAAGTCTGGGAGGGTTATGTGGTTTGGCGAAGCGGCTCTGACCGTGTGTGGTACCGGACCAGTATCGAGCGTTATATTGGCGTCTGCTGTTGCGGTCTCACAGCTTTGAGGCGGGAAAGATGAGTGGCGTAAAGGTGACTGCACTACCTGCTTCTGAAACATCTTTCACGATCACATCAGGTCTGACAGCTAAAGTCTTAAATCATCAACTAACTACAATTTTTGATCAGCCAGGACAACGTTAGAATCTCAACTTAGTCTCCAATGTTTCTCATAGAATTGATTAGGAAGAATAGGGTTAGAAACAAAGGACACACATTTTCAAGTCTTGAGGTGTAAATGAATGTGGATTGAAGTATTGACTTTTGATTGCAGACGAGACAAATCTGAGTTCAGTTTGACACATTGTTGACGTCTCTTCTTAAACTCTCATCACACACACATTTCTTACATTTATGACTCTTCTTCTCAGGAGAAATGTCTGAACCACATATGAGACTAAAAACAAGTTTCCATTTGCTCTCCCTTTGATGTCTAAATAACTGAGTTATTAAAGAGATCTCATCTTTGTTATGAGTTGTAAAGAACACTTTTCAGTGGAGTTGTGATCATCCCTACACTGCACATGAGTGGTGACACAAGCCAGTCTGCCTCTCCCGATCTTGGAACTGTTAGACGCCACGATACACCACCATGAGAATATAACAAAACTCTCCAACAGCCGCTGTGGGAGGAAAAAGTGCTGAACACATTTAGGCAAAATGCAGATTTAAGAAAATGGACACGCTACTTCCTCTACTCCATTTTGCCTCAAGCCGCTAACGTAACTGACGGTGTGTTTGTTCCTCACGCTATTGTCTGCACGTCTGTCACAAACGGCTCTAAATGTCTCAGCAGTTACTAGTAACCAAAGTCAGATGGATCATTTGTGTCTATAACACATCAGACAAACTGTTAGTCAAAGAGCGATTAGCGCTCTCGGTTACAATCTTCAGGGGAACAAAGAGGCTCCTGTCAAGACCATGTTACGATCAATGGCAACACCTTCCATTCACTCTACTCCTCCGCCTCACCCAGTTCATTCCTGCAGATCAATATTACTCGGCTGCCAGTTGGTGGTACAGCCTCTCTCTGCCGGATCTATTCAGCGACTTGTTGAAGTGAAGACGAACAGTGTGTATTAGCCCGGCAGTTTTATTATTGACTAGCAAAGGTGAAACATCTCTTAACATGTCTGAGATGTTGGTGAAGAGGAATATGGGTCAAAGTCAACATGAAACGTTGCTCACAAACTAGTTTCACATTCTGTTATTCGTTTATTTCTGTGCTATGGGATGATTTAAAATAGATTATACCAGTTTGGACTAGTTTGAGTTGAAAGATGTTGTTAAATTGCATTAGATAAACAATGCTGGTCTGTTGGGTTGTTTTAATCGCTGTATTGGCAAAATGTGGAAAGTACATGTTTATTATTAAATAAACAAACAAATACATTAATACATACATACACAAATACAAATAGTATTTATAAAAAATAATTATGATTATTTATACATTTAAATGAACCTTTAAAATGTCCATATTTGACCCACCCATGGCTTGAAACCAAGCTTGTCATAATTAACTAAAACCATAACTATGAAAACATTTCAGTTAATCTAAATCAAAATAAAATATAAGCCTAAATACTATCAGAAAAACAAACTATGGTTGCCTCAGGCCCGCAGCAATAAACAAAAATGGGTTAAGTCACTGAAATAATTCACTACAATTGAATTTTCATTAAATAAGTAATTCTGTCACCATTTACTCACCCTCAGATTCTTCAAAACCTATATAAATGTTTTTGTTCTGCTGAACACACAGAAAGATGTATGGAAGAATGTCAGAAACCAAACAGATATCATCCTCCATTGACTCCCATTTTATTTTCCATCCTATGGCAGTAAATGGGGGATCAGATCTGTTTTCTTACAGACATTCTTCAAAATATATTCCTTTGTGTTCAACAGAACAAAAACATTTATACAGGTTTGGAACAACACTGGAGGTGAGGAAATGATGACAGAATTTTCCTTTTTGGGTGAAGTATCCCTTTCATAACTCTGGTTGAAACAACCCAACCAATTTTTTTTTGAGTGTTGCAAAACTCGATTGAAATGTTTAATGTGGCAGGTGGACATGCTGAAACAATTGAGGTGGCCAACTCAACGCACGTGAATGGTTTTACAGGTTTTCGAGCTGGTTACCATCTGGATCATCTTAACAGGTGTAAGCTGTTTCTTTAGCGGGGAACGAGAGCAGAGAGAAATGAAAATAAAAGGAAATGAAGAGGCTTTATTAAAGATCCTCTTCCTGTTCCTCGGATGTTATGCGGAGCGGTGCAGAGAGCAGATCAAACGCCTCGGCGGGCCTCTTAGATCCCGAGCCAATCTGCCACATGGCTGAGGCTCCCCGGGGATGGGGGCGGGGACAGGAGGAGGCGGGGCTGGACTCTCACACATGACAAAGATTGTAAGGGGGAAGAGAGAGAGACAGAGAGACAACATGGACCGCTATCTGTTGTGTCCTATTCATATCCTCTCGCAAAAAGAATATCTCTAGAGGTTGAAAAGAGATGTAAACAGCTTTCCTGTAGCTCAGTGGTAAGAGCATTGCGTTAACAACGCATGTGGGTTCGATCCCAGGGGATTGCAAATACCTATGTAAAATGTATAGGATAAAGCAATGTAAGTCACTTTGGATAAAAGCGTCTGCCAAATGCCTAAAAGTAAACAATGTTCAAACTGTGCTGAACTGTGTGAAATCGCTCAAATTTGATTGAATTTGAATTTCATTTATTTTTAAATTGATTTGAATTTGATTTTATTTATTTAGGAGGTATTGACATGATTTAAACAGCTTTTAAATGTGACACGAAGAGAAGGGAAATCTGAGCGATAGGGATAAGCATGATATACTGATACTGTTATTGCCTTCTTTGGAACACAAGTTCATAACCACCTGTACATTAATGTTCACAGTATATATCCTTCTGTTTATATTGTTCATAGTACATACCGACTGTCATATTTTCATAGTACATGCCCATTGTAAAGTATTATCCTAATATTGTATTCTGTATTTATTCACACTGTATATCCTGCACTTGCTAATTGCACTTCTGGTTAGACCTAAACTACATTTCGTTACACTGTACTTGTATATGTGTATGTCGTACGGAAGGTCTTAGTTGGGCTAAGCAGACCAAAGAGAAATAACTCTGAAGTTTCTTTAAGAAGATTTAATTTTCTTCAAGGACATGTTCCAACCAGGATTCCATCACAAAAATCATATCCAGGAAAATAAAGTACAAATAAAAAAAATAAAAAATAAAAAAAATAAAGGAAATCATAACATGATACTGTTTACATTAGACCATCAAACATATTGGCTACTGCCCAACAGTCACACTTAGTTCTCTCTCCAACCCCCCCTTTTTTGTCCAAACAATTAGACTCTTTATAGTTGAGGCTCCTCCCCTCAAATTCAAATGGACCAATGGCAAGACTCTCCAATACCATCTACATAGTTTATTTAGCAAAGCATGTTTAACATCAACAATTAAACATGAATATTAGCTTCTTTATCAAGCTCCATTATACTCATAAAACCCAACGAGTTTTAGGAATCCTAAGACATACATTTAAATGTAATCGTTTAAACATTTTCCATACTTGAACTCCTCCTCCTCTAAGAAGGTATAAAGCAGGCTTCCTGTTCGCGAGCTCCTCCTATTAGGAAGTTCCAGGAAGAAGGTAAGAAAAGATTTCACCATTAATCAACAAATCCTTATTGCCATAATTTACATTCATCTTTCTCTTATTTACAGGCACAACCGGCTAAGACCAACAAACATGAGTTGCAATGGAATGTGCACCTTCCATTCTACACATGTAAGGGGGAAATAACCGTGAATAAAGTTATCTTAAACACAGAACCCATTGTTTGATTCTTTGGCTCAAAAGTTACATACCTCACTTTATCACATTTCTCCCTTCCTCCCTCTCTGAATGGAACTAGTCTGGTAACCGTGATAAATAATCAGCAATAAGATTTTTCTTACCTGGGCAATGCTCAATTATAAATTTATATGGTTGCAGAGCCAGACACCAGCGCAGTATCCTCGAATTACTATTCTGCATTGTTTGCATCCATTTCAAAGCTCGATGGTCAGTTTGCAGGGTAAATTCCTGCCCAAGTAGATAATACCGGAGAGAGTCAATAGCCCACTTGATCGCAAGACCTTCTTTTTCAACCGTCGAATATCTTCTCTCTCGGTCGAAGAGTTTTCTGCTCAAGAACAGTACTGGCCTCTCACTCCCAGACTCTCCTTGGGCCAAAACTGCTCCAAGTCCGACATCCGAGGCATCCACCTGTACAAGAAACCTCTTTAAGAAATCAGGTCCCTGCAAAACTGCATCTTGACATAGCATCTCTTTAAGTGCCGTAAAAGCTCCTTCACACTGCACCGTCCAGTGAAACTTAGAAGGACTCTTTTTAGTTAGATCAGTCAATGGGGTGGCCAGAGATGCGAAATGGGGAATAAAACGACGGTACCACCCAATTAAACCAAGAAATGATCTCACTTGTTTCTTTGTCTGTGGTCTTTGGATGTTTTGAATACACTTCAGCTTCTCCACCTGTGGTTTAATCTGACCATGGCCAATGAGGTATCCCAAATACTTTACTTCTGTTTGTGCCCACGAGCATTTGGTGGTGTTAATTGTGAGTCCAGCTTTCTGAAGGCTTCCTAGGATATCACTAAGATGATCTAAATGTTCCCGCCATGTTCCACTATAAATCACTACATCATCTAAATATGCGGCTGCATATTGGTCACACCCAGATAGAACATTGTCCATAAGTCTCTGGAACGTTGCTGGTTCTCCGTGTAACCCTAAAGGCATAACCCTATACTGATATAGTCCTGTGGGACCACGGAAAGCAGTATATGGTTTACAAGAGCATTCAAGGGGCACTTGCCAGTATCCTTTACATAAGTCTAAGGTAGTCATGTAATGTGCTTTTCCCAGCCTTTCAATCAGTTCATCTACTCGAGTCATTGGGTAGGAATCAAAACAGGATACGCTGTTCAGTTTTCTAAAATCTGTACAGAACCTCAGTCCACCGTCTTTCTTGGGAACTAGATGTATAGGACTTGACCACTCACTTTGGGAAGGTTCGATTATTCCCATCTCCAACATGGTTTCAATCTCATCCTTCAATTTCCCTACCATCCTCTCAGGAACTCGATAAGGCCTCTGTCGAATCGGCATTTTCTCTTTCAGGAGAATGTTATGGGTAACTACTTTGGTACACCCCGGTCTTTCCTGGAAGAGATATGGAAACGATTGACGTACCGCTGCGATTTGTTGTTGTTGTTGTTCAGTTAAATGTGTATTAGGACCAGGATCCTCCTCCGGAAGTCGGGTTGGTTCCATCTCTAAAACCTCTTCTCCCTCCCCGACTGCCCGCACCATCATTACCACTTGATCTTTAGGTTCAAACACCCTCTCCTTAAACTCCCTCAACAAGTTCACATGAAGAATCTGTCTAGGGCGCTTCCTTTCAGGACACAGAATCTCATATGTTACAGGGCCAAGTTTTTGGGTTATGACATACGGACCCTGCCACTTGGCCAACAATTTGCATGCACCTGAAGGTAATAATACAAGAACTTTCTGTCCAGGTTTTAGGTTCTTCTCTCTGGCATGATGATCGTACCATACCTTCTGTCTTTTCTGGGCATCTTGTAAATTTTCTTTGGTCAAAGTCCGGAATATCTCCAACTTGTCCCTCATCTGCAATACATAAGAGATGACACTGCACTGGGCTGGTTTCTCTGCCGTCCACTCCTCTTTGAGCATGTCCAGGGGACCTCGTACTTGCCTTCCATGCAAAAGCTCAAAAGGAGAAAAACCAGTTGAACATTGGGGTACCTCTCTATATGCAAATAAAAGAAAAGGAATCCACTTATCCCAATCTCTACCTGTCTCATCCACAAATTTTTTAAGCATACCCTTCAGTGTGCCATTAAAACGCTCAACTAACCCATCAGTTTGAGGGTGATACGGTGTAGTTCGGATACCTTTGATGCCCAATTGGTTATACAATAATTTCATCACATTAGCCATGAAATTAGTCCCTTGGTCAGTAATAATCACAGAAGGTACTCCAACTCTGGAGATCAGATCAATTAAACATTTCACAATATGTTTAACCTGAATTGATCGCAAAGGGTACACTTCTGGATTTCGAGTTGCATAGTCGCAAATTACAAGGGCAAATTTATTACCTGAACTAGTCTTCACTAAAGGACCAATTATATCCATCCCTATTCGATCTAAAGGGGTACCAATAATTGGTAAGGGCCGCAAATAACTTTGATCTGCCTTGCAACCGGAGCTACCAGCTGGCACTCAGAACATGTCTTACAATAATCTTGTACCTCCTGATACATTTTGGGCCAGTAGAATCGTTGGCTAATTCACTCATAAGTTTTCCGCTGACCTAAATGACCAGACCAGGGTATAGTATGACCCAAATGTAAGATCATCTTACGCAGTTCAGTAGGCACAATCAATCTAGGACTCTTTGTGTCTGCCACATACAACAGATTATCTTTCAAGATATATTGATCCCCACTAAACAGTGTTACCCCCACAGGCTTACCATCCACCTCACACAATTTTTGATACAAAGGTTGTAAAGTAACATCTGACCTCTGCAATTCCCCAATATTGCTAGGCACCCTCCATTGAAAATCAATGAAATCTGCCTTAGGTACAGGGAGACTTGGCAGAACATCCTGGGCCCTATCTTTCCCTTTATGTTTGTCTTGCTTTCGTTGTCTTTTACTCTTTCTAATCTTCCCCCCAGATCCAAACAAATCCGCATGGGCATCAGGAAGAGGTTGTAGCCCATTAGTTTGGGATCGGGTTACTACTGAACAAGTTTTAGGTGTTACCTTGACCAAATCAGTTAAAGAAGGGAAATCATCACCTAACACAACATCATATGCCAGGTTGTCAATTACCCCCACCCTCAGCAAAAATGCCTGTTCATCAATACCCATGGATACATCAGCAGTTGGATAGGTCTTTTCTTCCCCATGTACACATCCCAAACATACTGTATCCTCATAGTTTAACATTTCACAGTTCAGTAAATGCGATTTTACTAAAGTTTGTGTACTCCCCGTATCTACAAGTGCTTGAGCAGGATGACCATTAACAATTACTGATAATATATGTCTATGTTTGTTAGTGGATTTCACCAATTTATTGGACCACTCCTCTCGGGGAACATAACACATGTTCGTTACCTTGGGTTTTCTTAATGGGCAAAGAGATGCCTTATGCCCAGGCTGCTGGCAGTAAAAACAGATCAAAGGCCCCTTATCAAAAGTGGAAGTTTCCCCACTACTCCCACAGTCTGATAACTGGGCTCCTCAGTTTTACCCTTAGCCACAGTACCTCTGTAAATCCTTTGCGGTTCCCGATGTGCAGCCATATACCTCTCTGCCAAGCTCGCAGCTTACTCTCCAGTCTGAGGTTGATTTTCTTTAACCCAAGTCCTCACATCTGGACGAAGAATCCTCAAGTACTGTTCAAGAATGATAGTCTCTCCTATCTGATCCTTAGCCGTGAGTTCAGGTCGCATCCACCTCTTGTACAACCCTTTAATTCGATTTTAGGTCTCTCTGACACTCTCACCAAATGGCACTGTGAGACTCCTAAAGCGCTGACGATACGTCTCCTCCGTTACATTGTACTTAGCTAGTACTGCAGCCTTGATGTCCTCGTAGGAGCCGGATCGTTGTTCATCCATCCCCGCATATGCTTCCAACGCCTTGCCTGTCAACAAAGTGACAACTCGAGGCGCCCATTCATCCATTCGCCATCCCCATGTTCTTGCGATACGTTCAAAACGAATGAAAAAACTCTCCACGTCTTCCCCCTCAATAAAGTCAGGAATTTGTGGTTCATGATAACGTCTATAAGGTACTGCTGGTAATTGACTTATAGCTTGTATGCTATCCACAACAGGGTCATCTTGAGGTGAATGCATCATACCTCGTAATGTTGGTGGATGGAAAGTTCTTGAGTTAAGTAAGGGATGGGGAGTATTTTGGCTGACTTGCTCTTCAAACCCCCCTTCATTTCTAGGTTTCCGAAAAATAGTGGATTTCAAGTCATGCAGTTCGTCAAACAGTATTTTCTCATTTCTTTGTGGTTGTCTCATGAAATCTCTAATTTCTGTCAAAAATTCATGTCCCATAACTACATTGTCTTTATCATCTCGAGGGGTACGAGCTTTCCTAGTCTCTTCTTCTTGAAGATTACCTGCTTTGTGAAACATGCTTGAAATGGCTTCCTCCTGTGCACCATCCCCCAGCTCTAAATCATCACACTAAGCTTCCACTGTATCCTCTTCTCCCTCTGAGAACAAATCAGGGTGTGCTCTGGTTATCCGTTGAAGACCAGAATGCCCTTTAGCCGTCATCTTACTACTTCCAGTTTTCCTCTTCTACTGCCAATTCCCACAGAGACGTCAATCCCACCGCTCCAAAGAGAAATAACTCTTATACATTATATAACTATAATGACAATAAAGTTGAATCTAATCTAAAAAAGTTACACAAATGTGAAATAAAAAGTATTATCAGTCTAACATCTACTTTTGTAATGCTAGACGAAGTGAAGTCACAAGCGAAGAGAGGCAAATCGTCATACTTTATAGGGCAAACAACAACGGGACAACATCAACATCTTTCAAAACAGCAGAACACATTAAGACTTGCACACAGAAAATATACCATGAAGTTAGTTTATATTTGTCATATAAAAATAACCAAACATTAATGAACCATGGTTTTACTACAAAAACAACATGTTTACTACACCATTTGAAAACTCTTGTTATACAACTGGTGATTGTTCCACCAAAACATAATGGTTACTACACTTTTACTATAGTAAATGCCATGGTTAATGAATTACCTTAAAACTACTAATGTAATAGCAGGGTAAAAAACCTGAACTTGTCCTATATTTTCAGAAAAAAATCTTATTTTACACAATTCTTTAGCTAAAGTTTGTCGGAAATTAAGCCGTTAAGAAAATTAACCATGGTTAAAGTGTATTAACCAAGTGTTTTGGTGTATTGATTACTTTTGGCAAAAGCATGGTTTTGCTACAGTAACCTGGTGTTTTAGTTTGAACTGTAGTACAACGTGGCTGTTTGGTTTTAAACTATGGTTGATTAGCTGTCTCTTGATTTGCATTTACAATTTGCATTTGGGGTATCAACATCAAAGCCTAAGATGTTTCTTCTAAAGTTGCTCTGGAGAAAATATAAAAACAAATGCAACAATTGTTCAAACTCATGGAACCTGTGAAGGTGTAAATGAATGTAGATTGTAGAGGTGACATCATCTGGATTTGAGTAAATGTGATGAGAAATGTTTGAGTTGATATTGAGATCTTCACTAATATTGACTTTTGATTGCAGACGAGACAAATCTGATCTCAGTTTGACACAATGAGATCTCTTCTCAAACTCTCATCACACACACATGTCTCACATTTATGACTCTTTTCTCAAGCGAAATATCTGAGAAGCAGTCACACTGGAGTTTCCCTTTGCTCTCCATTTAATGTCATTAATGACTAGGAGAAATAATTGAAATATTACAGAGATCTCATCTCATGATTTCTTTCTTACAGATGTAAACCCAACAACCTAAACCAGACTTCACGTCCATCCAATCATGTGCGAGCATTAGTGCAAAACAGAGCGAGACGCAGTGACTAGACATGACTACAGCTTTCTCGCGCGACCGGACAAGACGCTCCCTGCCTGTGTGCTGATTCACTGATGCTGTGACTAAACATAGCCAACTGCGATCTCCTCTGAGTCACTATCTACACAACACACACACACACACGGGCGCCCGGGCGACTGCGCTGGAAACAGGTGACGCTCACTGTGCCAACAGCCACTGAGTCATACAGACACGATTACTGCTGCAGACGCAGATCGTAAAGTTTGTGGACGGCATTCTTGCAGCGACCCACGCAGACGTCGGCATGCGAGCTTTAAAAGGAGATGCGTAACAGAAGCATTTGTGTATTCGTGCTTAGCATGAGCTTTCTCTTGAGTCATTTGTCTGGCAAATTCACTTCATGTGTGAAGAGGGAACAGGGCCGATGGTGAAATGACAGTATGTAAATAAATATGACAAAGGTCAGAGATGAAGATTATAACAGTCAAATAATGTCGAAGAATCTACTGTACAGAGCAAAAACACGATCTGTGTGTGGAGACCTTCATTTGTTTGCTAGTATGTAAATGAAGCTTCTGCCCAGGAACATTATTTCACATTATATAATAAAATTATGATGAGGATGGTGATGACGTGTTGATGGTAATCAGGTGGTGTTTATGAGCAGTACTTTAAGATATTAGTGTAAATTATGGTTCATATGAAAATGAGCAGTGTACTCCTAAAGGGTAGAAGCGTATATTTCTGCCCTTTGCTGAAGCTGATATTGCAGAGGAAGGAAGCTGCAGATGTGAGTTTGCCGTTAGGAGCTCAGAGCCCAACTGAACACTCTGTGATATCTCCTGAAACACACACACACATTCGGACACTCTTTCTCACATACTCACACACACACACACACACAAACACAAACTCATACGTACACACAAACACATTCAGACACTCTTTCTCACAAACTCACACACACACACACACAAACACATTCAGACACTCTTTCTCACAAACTCACACACACAGAGACAAACAAACATAGACAAACTAACAAAGACACACAAAATCATACGTACACACAGACACATTCAGACACTCTTTCCCACAAACTCACACACACAGAGAAACACACACACATACGTACATACAGACACATTCAGGCACTCTTTCATACAAACTCACACACACACACACAGACAGACACACGCACACACACAAACACACACACACACACAAACTCTAATACAGACAGTGTTGGGTAAGTTACTCTGAAAAGTAATTAATCACTAGTTACTAATTACATATTCAATAGTGTAATTAGATTACTGTACAAATGACTCTCTCCAAACAGTATTTAGTTAGCCTACTTTTTACTAATTACTTTCTACATCTTATATTAACTTTGATTAGTTCAAGTGATTAAAGGATGGACATTAAACAGCGTATTTAATTCATTCAAATAAATAAAAAGTATTGAAAATGTGAGAATTATACATTAGATCACGGATTTTAAAATTAGACTTTGAATTTTGATGTCGATTCCACTATTGCGGACACACATATATTACACAAAGTATTTAGTTTAATTACATCAAAAGTAACTGTAATTAAATGACAGAAAAAAATATGAGTAATCCCTTACTTTACTTTTCCAAGGGAAAAGTAATTAAATTACAGTAACTAATTACTTAGTAACTAGTTAGACCCACCACTGAATACAGAGACACACTGACAAATATGAAAACCAGAAACACACTCTCACACACACACACACACAGTCACACGTGCCCACACACGCATACAGTCAGATACAAATACACGCATATATAGACACACACACGGGCTCACACACATGTACATGCACACACTCTTGCTCTTTCTTTCTCATAAACTCATAAACAGACTCACACACACACACGCACACACATGCAATCTTACACACATTTACATATATAAAAAAATTAATATTAAAAAGATGCGCCACTGCCGTCACAACGAATGGCGAAGAATGCAACATTCAATATGGCCGCTCCAGCGAAGGAAGTCCCGCCTTCTAGTAAAATGAGCCAATCGCCAATCAGTAAAGGCTCTCGTGAGGCGCTTGCCAGCCTGTGTGCAGTAGATGAAGCTACCTCCAGAAAGGTGATTTTTATTTAAGCTTAACAAACTAAAGTTATGATACAGCTCATGTCATGTCATGTTTCATCACTGATCGGAAAAATGCTGTTAAATTGTTTAGAAATATCTGCCTTCCCCCATCCGAGCAGATAGGACTGTGGAATGACATAAATAGTTGCAAACATGGCGGCCGAGTGAACGACTTCCATAAATGGACTTTGATATTTACACGCTCTGTTTCAAACAGAAACTCATTAACTGATGCTTTACAGGAAGTGCACCCCCCTCCAAACACAGACCTGTCAATCATTTCAGAGTCTTCATTGGAAACGTCTCTTCTGTATGCAAGCTCGAGATGAATTTGTAAAAAAGTTTTCCCCTGAAACTTTTTTAACTGGTCTTTTCATATTTGCTTCATTTCTCTGTAATGTGGCCGTTATTTTGCTTGACTAGTCTCACGCTAGACCAACCAACAGACAACGTCATGTTCTCTTTCGTATAATTAATTAGAAGACACAAAAATATACTGTGTCTAATTCAAATCTAACATACAGTAAGAACACATGTCCAAGCGTGTGAGCGGTGTGGTTCTGTTGTTGTTTTAAACATGTGTCTACAGTAACGCTGTCTGAATGAGAGCTTTGGTTAGGCTACTTTGCATGTGGGTAGAGAATTGTGGCTAGTCGGGCAGCCACAGTCTCCGCTCCGTCACCACAGAGGTTTGTCTCACTGGTACCTCACATAGACTCGCCCCAAACAACACATACAAGCAGTCGACAAAGACACTTCAGGAGCGCACGCATGGGCACGATGCTTCAGGGCATTCCACTGAATGTGAAAAAGCCTTTATATGAAGATGACGAGATGTGTAGAATGGAGATTACTAGTGACAATTACACATTCCCATGCTTCTAAAACTTCCTTAACATCAAGCAGACAAAACCATACTTCTGAACTTGTATTGTAAGAAACAACAATCAATCACATAAAGGATATGCTCTGCGCATAATTCTATACAATGCATGACACTGGCTCACAATAAAATAGTATCAAGATATTTTAATGAAAACTATACATTTCATCGTAATTCATCGAGTAGATTTACTTCCAATATATGAACGAAAATATTTAACACGAAGAACTGAAAACAGTAAAAGTTGAATTGAACCATCTCTATGTCAATTAAAAAAATTAAGAAAGTAAAGAAAGGAGTTAAGAAAGCTAAGCCCTAAAAAATTTATTATTGAAAACATAAAATCACAAAGTTAAAACAATGTGTGTTTATGGCGGTCACATAATATTGAGAAAAAAATCACAATAGTTCTACAATACACATTGTTTTTTACAAAATATAGTTACATTCTTTAGAGTTTATATTAAATGAATTAAAAATGATTCACATTTCGCTGCAGACGTGGTTATTAACGTTGGGTCTTTATTTTAACCACAAAACACATAAATTGAAAATGAAATCTCATGACTGGATTGTGTTGTATATACATTTATTTCAAATACTACAATTATTATGATATATTTCAAGATGTTAGAGATAAATGCAGCTATAACCTTAACTAAGAAGCTTAAAGTGTTGCCAACAATTGTTGAACTTTGTTAAATGACAACTAAACCGAAGCCTGAAAAACGAGTTTTCAACCCTGGCTATTAAACACAAACGATGATGTTTGCATTTCACGCTTGCACCGGGGTTTTGCACATATCCTGTGCACATGAAACACGTGGAGTGAAAGCAGCCGTTCTTCATGCACCTTGCAAAAGCAGCTACTTCCTGTCAGGGCCTTCAAGCGAAGCTCTATTCCGCTTTCTCAAGCCACATTTGGGGCCTGAGGTGTTAAAACAGAGACTCGCAGAGAAACAGTTCTTTTCTACTTGTGCTCACAGGAAAAGTGGGTGTGGGGCTTAATAATGAAGGAGATCGGAGAAGAACTTTGAGTTCCTGACCTCTTATCTCCACCGACAAAACCTTTCTGTGGTTTCTGAGCGTACGCGTGGAAGCCGAGAAGGCAACGCACTTCTCCCTTCACTCGCCTAACGCTCTGTCTCTCACATTATTTTGACACGCGTTTGGACCTGAAAGGTTATTTCCATAAGGTAATCTGCCATGTAAGTGACTTTACAGCAGGTTCAAAATAGTAATTTTTCAAAAGGGTGCGTTCTGATATTCCATGTAAAGCTCGACCCGATCGATAGCTAGCCAATCAGGGGCTGATTTAATGGGATGCGGCCGACCAATCAATGTCTGTTCTGAAAATAATGATTGAAATGAAACTGGATTTGTGTTCATATCAAAACAAACGTCCCTAGAGAAATATAATTTAAACCAATGGAGCCGGACTTCTTCGAATACATGTTTAAATTTTGCAAACTATCAAAAATCACGTACATTCTTCTAGGACGAAAATAAAATGCAAACAAACCAAATACAAACATTACTCCAGCTTTAAAGTGACACCGCAGGCAAACGTGAGGATTTTCAAAGTGACCAATCGATTTGCATGCCTCCATCATTTTTTCTTAAAATCCCAGTGGAAAAAAGTATTTTTTAGTTAACGTGCACAAACAATATTTATCACATTTGTTGTTAAAGATACTACTAAGAATTTATTACAATTGTTTACTCCCAACACATTCCCAAATGAATAATCAAAACCTATTTGCAGTATTCAGAATTAATAAATGAAAGTAAATACATAAAAAATAGTCAAAAAATTGAATTGTATTTATTTATTTATAATAAAAAAACAGAACAATGACTTGATACTATGAGCGATTTCATCCTCTCTCAAACATGAGTCCCCTACATCAAACATCTTTATCTCGGCTCTTGGAGTCGCTTCGTGGTCCAGGGACGGCGCCACTCCAAACATTCCCAGCATGGCTGTGTTCAATAGCGAGTGGCCTGCCTGCCTGTCTACCAGACAACGGGGCTCGATATTACCAGGGCCAAACTCTCCGGGCAGCTGCATTGTGTAAAGAGAGCGGGGCAAGAAAATCCATTACAGCAGAGCGACACTTCAAGGGCCAGCGAGGACAAGAAACTCAATATAGGCCTCGCCAATGACCGGCAAGATGATCCCTTTGGTAAAATTCTGATATTGAGAGCATCAGCCTTTCACATTGGAACATATCGCTCTATTATACAGATCAGGTATTACACAGAGATACTATATTCAAACGGGCCTTTAGGATGACGCTGGGAAGGGAGGCACTTTTCCACATCTATTTGGAGAAATATAAATGACTTTGGGTTTCTTAGGTGGGGTTCCAACACCAACCACATTCTCACAATTCCTTAGGCCCGATGAGGCCATCGCCCCTATCCGCACCTTCCCAAAGTTCCGCTAAGCTCTTGAAATTTGCCCGACAACCCAGGGACACACGGGAGCGAACGAGAGGAATTTATGACCCTATGCAAGTCCCTTTCTGAATCTGCATGGACCATGGCTTCCTTCTCAGGTGCCTGGGGATGTAGATAACCAAAATCAGCCATGGCCAGGCGGAGGGCGCCCGGTCACAGACCCGATGTCTGCAGATCCACAGGGCAGTGACGATTCTAAACCCAATCATAAATTCATCTCTGGTGACACTACGAACCACAGGAGCAAAAAAACTAACTTGTAAAGCTTTCAGCTAGTCAACACTGGTAAGATATATGCAATACAACACAAGCCACAGCACCAGAGAGAACGGAGCGCATCTGGAAGAAGGAAACAGAGGAGGTGGAGGGAGAAAGTGGCTTCGTTGGAAGATAAAAAGACTGAAGGGGTTCTTAAGTGTGACCTTTCCATCACTTGGTTGTGTTTTATGGCACTTTTAACACCTCTGTCAAGACTCTGCACACATTCATGTCAGGCGTCAAACCTGTGACCTCTACGCTAACGCAAAGAGCTTCCAATTGAGCTAAATGCATGTTGTAGCTCAATATAAATATGCTGCTCTTATAAATATGATGTTAACATATGTAGGAAAGAAGCTGTTGTTCTATTAATGCAACCACGCTTTGGCGCCTCTAAGAAATTAAATTTAAGTTAAAAAGTTACGTTAAAGAAAGTTAAGAAGTAATCACGATCGATTTTGGGAAGCAACTCATTAAAAGTATAAGCTTAGTAGTGTGAGCTTTTTCAACAATGTGAGGTAGTAATCACATATATACTCAAATCTTTGTCATTAAAAAGATAAGGAAGAATTACTCATTTTCTATGATATATGTCAATTTTTTTTATTAAATTTATTTGAGTTTCCAACACAATCTCCCGGCAAAAAATGGTGAGAAAAAGTACATTTTAGCTAATTCGTATGAATTCTTACAATCTCATTCGTACATTTTTGTACTGTTTGCTTTCATGACAGTGATGTTAGGTTTAGGGGCGATGCTTCAGTATTGCTTTTTTCTAGAAAAATCATACATTTTTGTACGATTCACAACATATAAATTCATACAAATCAGCCACCTAGTAAAATAGTTACAAATTCCTGTGAGATTAGGTTGGAGTGTTTTCATTGTGGACTGTGGACATAAACTTGAGATGTTTTCTAGATTTATTGGCGCTGGTAAATAATCCACATTCATTGTCGGACCACATTAATTCAGCAGTGACCAGAACAATCAATGGCATTGTATGATGTTATATATCGCTGCTGTCCTTCTAAAACCTGTCTCTATATTTCCTGATTTTTATTCATTAATATTTATATTAATCATAATTATTTGTCAACCTTTATTTCTGTCACCGGGTTTTGCAAATAAAAAGTATTAAACATGCAGTGTCATCTTTGACAACACAGTATTTAATGATTTAAAAAAAGTACAGTGCTTTTTCCATTTCCTGAAAAACATAATGTAAGCTGAACAGAAAGTGACCTAAACCAAAGCTGTAAATGGTAAAGCCACAATATGAAACATCCGTAACTGCATGTGGCCTCTTGAATACATTAACAGGTAACTTTACTACCTATGAAGAGTTTTTTCTAGAAAATGCAAATAGGACTGCAACAAAAGTTCTCTTTTGATGTATAAACATAGATGCAAATGTGCCAGAGCAACACCCAACTGCAGACAAAGAAGAAACTGTGACACACATACACATAGACACACAGACAATGTGTGACCGTCATGTTCAGACCGGTCTATCTAGAAAAACATACACACATGGGAATGTGAGACCAGGAGACATGAGAGTATATACTGTGTGTCCACCTGAAGAGATTCTACTTTAGGTCTTTACTTTAAAACTAAAGAGAAAGAATCTGCATTTAAGGGGTTAGTTTTTTATGCTTGGTAAGCAATTTACAATTCAATTCTTAATATACCATCAAACCAATGTGCGACCGGAATGAGGTATTGGAACATACCATACATGTAGAAAACAGACTTTTAATAATATATAATACTATATACTTTTTATATGTATATTTATAATAAAAAATAGCATTAGATAGATATATTTAGATTTAGATTTTAAATTTTAGCTGTCACATGAACACATTCACAATATTTTTGTCAACTACTCAGATCTGCTATCAACAGTCTACTTTAGTGAAACCATGGAAACCTCAAATTTACGACAGTACGATGGTCAAAGTATTTGTAGTAAAACTGTGGTCATACAAATGCTAATCAATCCAACATTAAATCATGTTTCCTACACTTTTACTGTAATATAACCATGGCTATTGTATTGAATTTGTTGAATATAAAGGCTGTTTGTGTGCACAAATGATCTAACATAATTTTTTATAAATATTTAATTTAATATTTGACTTACAATATGCAAAAGTTATTGTCCAGGTCAGACTTATTTGTTTGTCCCCAAATTCGAAATATATAAAAAATGGATTAAAATGAGATTTAGTCAACTAGTTTAATCTGTTATGTATTGAAGTCATTGAGTTGTGTAATAATAGAAATTTACCACATGCTCATTTCATCAATAACTATTGTAAGAGGTTTCCTTTAAACCTTCCACCCCACAACATCTACACATGCCTGCACAAACTCTTACACACATGCACATGAAAGCACAAAACACTAACCCTACCTCACATGCACAAACTTTTATCCACACTCACACACATGCACACATACACACACACACGCACACACAGGTGCATGCACACGCAATCTTACACACATTCACACATGCACACACATACACTTCAAAATCTGCACACAAGAAAAACATCCACACGTGGAGCAGTATTACTCAGGTGAGATACAGAGAGATGAAGCACATGTAATACTTCTGTTGTGTTCAGTTCTTTACACCGATGAAGAGAATACAGCCTGTTATTTAAACTCAAGTGGCCGTTGGCGTTACTTTCAGAGCCGAAGACGCAGCATCAAGGCTGGTTCACATGCGCTAGGAACATACACCCATGGGGTGCGACTGATAAACTTCCTGTGTTAAATGAAAGCGCTCGCACACATGCAAACGCATGAGAAACCGAGAGAGCTCCGGAAATTCAAATGAGATGTATATGACTTTGTCAAAAACAAACAGATAAAAGGTCACGCAGCCTCATTAAAATAACCTTTCACATTGATCTGGCGGTGGTATCTGTTATTCAACCGATGCATTTAAATACATGTACAAACACAAGATAGCTTATACTAACATGATCCAGTAAACTGAGCAAAAAATAAACATGCATGTGATGAAACACACAGAGTTAAATAAGCCAGTTTAAGAATTAAAGGGTTATTTCCATTCACCCAATCCAGTCATTTCAGTACCAGAAACTAAAGCATCATCATGTTTTGACCTCAGGCACCCTCAAGCGTTTTACACACAAACAAAATGAATGAGGGAAAGTCCAGCAATCTGAGGACGGACCTGAAGCAAGAAACACTTAAAGAACCCTTAAATGATATAATAAATCCATGACTTTTAAAAAGGACAGAAGCACTCTTAAAGGGATAGTTCACCCAAAAATGATTGAAATTCATTTCAT
Organism: Triplophysa dalaica; assembly: GCF_015846415.1. NCBI lineage: Eukaryota > Metazoa > Chordata > Actinopteri > Cypriniformes > Nemacheilidae > Triplophysa > Triplophysa dalaica. The sequence goes on along the minus strand of NC_079543.1, from coordinate 30,216,914 downwards.
GTCAAACCTGTATGAGTTTCATTCTTCTGCAGAGCTCAAAATAAGATTTTTAAAGCATGTTTGTAACCAAGCAACACTGAATCCCATTGACTTGACAAGTTTATAACCATATCCAAATTTTCATTCTCGCGTTCATCTCCAAGAAAAACAAAAAAAGCACCAAACGAATTGTATCTCCATTTTTTCTTCATCTGGATCTTCTCATGGCCAAACCCGTCCCATCATCCTCCTGTACACGATTTAGAAAGCAATTGGAAATGATCTCCAAACTATTAAAGCAATATTTCAGTATTTAACAAGCTTCCATCTATCCGTTGTCAACACAACGTTCAATGTTTTCAAACTAACGTTGCAGGCGACCGAACGCTTACCGCTGGCTTTTTTCGACAAGAAAACGTCAGCGTAGAAGATGCGCTGGAGTCCACTACGCACCGGCTGGTTGTCTGAGGTTAACCATTGATGTGCTGACTAACCCACAGCCCTGTGGTTTTCAGATTCAGCCACAAGATTTCAGTACCTCAGTGACACTGTAAACCAGAACTTCACTGTCGTCACGTTGTGTAAACAACGTGGATAAACCTTCATCGTGACACTCACCTCTGTTGAAGCAAGGCTGGTAGGACGAGAAGCTTTCGAAGATGCTGTTGGATGCCATGGCGAGCGACTGCTTCCCCGGCGCCTCCTCCTCGGTTGAATCCAACACCTCTAACTTGATTTGCTCCCTAATTTTGAAAGGCTCCCTGCCTTGCCCTGCAAAGACCAAAAATACCACCGTGACACACGCCGCACGCTCAACAGCATCCACGTTCCACCCAGTAAACCGAAGCCCCAAACCCCAACATGCAGTACACACCCACACCCTGGAACCCATGGTCACCCTGCGGCAGTCCGGCGCGATTCTGTCCTTGGGCTCTGTGCATGGCTGACAGACACGGAAGATTGCGATCGGCGGTCAGCCTGTGGTTGACTGATGCTTACCCAGTGCAAAAGAGAAGCAGCACAAGCGCGTCGCTGTGGTATTTGGTGGCAATTCGGCTGATTCACACTCTGACATCAACACGTCGTGTCATCCCTCCCTCCCTCTGCCTCAGCGTCTATCTTTATCTCCACTGCCTGGAGATCTGTGACCCGTCGCAGACTCGGTTTGTGGTCGGCCCACAGAATGCTGAAGCCGAGCCAAACGCGAGTTTAACTGTTCCCCACCATTGCAAAAAAAACCTGGAAGTGGCCGAGTGCCATTGGGCGCCATAGGTCACATGCTTTCATTCTGACTTTGAGGTTTTGTTATCTGCTGTTTGGACTCGATCAAACCCCACCTGTCCGCATTTGCTTGAAAAGGAGGAAACGGTTGTGGTCTGCTTCAATTGTACAGAAGAGGCTAGAGGAGGGGGGCTGAGAGCGAGGAGGTGAGGACGCCGCGGCATTTAACAGTCGAGCGCCGGGGTTAGTGTTCATCAGAGTCAAAGCATGCAAATCCTCCTGCGAGAGAGAACACAATTACTGCAGTGTCTCCACCGCCATTAAAGTTCTGCAGCTTGACAAAGTTAATGTGCTGCTCTTGATGTCAGAAATAAGTGAGAAATTACTGACTGAATAAACTCTCATACGAACCATAAGTCACTTAAAAATCGCTGAACATTGTGCATTACATAACAAAATAGCAAAGCAAACGGCTCAGACCGCAGAAGTTTAGTTCTGGAAAACTCTTGGTTTACTACAGTAACCATAGTGAAACCATGAGATCTAGAGGAAAACTGTGGTTACATAAATGTAAAAACCACGATTCGTTTTCATACTGAATTCTCAATTTTTCCCACTCTGTTAATTTGCGTTTCTCCACTTTTACTCTAGTAAAACCATGATTCAATTTCATACTGAATTGTAAATTGGCTGTATAAATTGGATAGATTATTAACTTGAGTAAATTTTATTACAGTTTCAAAATAGTAAGTCGAAATCATTTAGGATAGGGTTTGAAAGGCAATTTAACTGTATTTAAGAACGTAGGTTTTACAGTTCATCATATAAATGACAGGCTTTTGTTGAGGATCACATTACCTGGATGAAATCATACGTCATTATGCACTTTACACGTCGTGTGTCTTTGTAATTGCAGGCCTCATTACGGTCTCACCTGTCGGTAATAAGAGCATTACATTACACATCCAAGCGGGCCATGATATCATACAAATGGACTGTCCATCCCGACTGCCACAATACAGACGCCTCGAATCGTCCAAAGAACGTGGTCTTCAACTGTCGCAAAACCCCCTCTCTTCAATCCCTATTATCTCGTAGCCACACACCTGCATCCACCTCCAGCTTAAATTGGCACATGTACACCTGCACCACGCCTCCAGCACATGCCGAACACAACCACACCTGTGTTCTTGTTCACCTCAGAAGCGTTCGGACGGGTGGCTTGGGGCCGGTGGGCGGAGTGCTTTAGGTGGTATCGGCGTGCACGACCACCTGCTTCCACTTTCAACCAGGAGTCAGATTTCAGCTCAACATTGAGACACGCTTCTACACTCATGCTTCATGATGATTAAACAGCGCTGGGGTTCGTTGCTGAGTCCTGACGACATGTAAAGAGCCCATGCAGGAGATTTGATGGATTTCTCGAATGCGTTTTATTACTGTATCAATTTATTCTCCGATATTTATCTAAAATTCGTTGAGAGAAATAAAAACTCACATGACATGAGACTGAAGCAAAAGTTTCCATTTGCTCTCCATTGAATCTGATTGATATCTAGGAGAAATAATTGAGATATTTGAGATACCTCATCTAGGATTTTCTTTCTTTCTTTAAACTTGGCTCTACAGTATGTTGTTATAGTCAGTGGTACAGCATATAGTAGAAGTGAGACTTTTGAGTAGGAGGAAAGGTCTATGTCTTATTTATTTATTTTATTTGATGTCTGGGACACACAGCTGTTCTTAAGACACGACTCCTGCTGTGTTCCCACGGCAACACATCGTGCTGCATCCTGGAATCGCATACCCTCGTCCCTGAGAAAAATACTCCAGGTCTCCAGGACGACCAAACTCTGGAACATTTATTCTGTTCGTCCATGTTGCTGTGATTTACATCATAAACCACAGAGACAAAATCCAGAAGAGAAATACGTGTTGATGTACCAGAACACACTTTGTTTGTAGAGGTGTATTTAGAGGTGAATCACATCCCGGCCACATTTTACAGCTGAATATTAGAAGAATACAAAATATATTTTGCTATTAAGAAAATCTTTGATATATTTGCAGTGTAAACAACTGTAATGTAAACATCACAAAAAATACATATTATTTAAATAAAAAAAATATGAAAATGACATAAAATTGCATGTGATGTGTTAAAATGCATTAAAGGCTGAGTAGGCAATCCTGTCCAGAAAGGTTGGAAGTCTCTTAAGATCCGGATAGCAATCAAGAAGTAAAGTGACACATTTGTATTGTTATAATTGTATATCGTTTGTGAAAGGTGTAGGACCAAAAAACGATAATTGCAGTTGCTGCGAGGGCAATGATAGGTCATGTGTACATTTTTT